>NW_028220441.1:0-4518 GCF_045865225.1 Trachurus japonicus | reverse complement strand
GCCACACCCCACTCTGAGAACCACTGGTCTGGGGCCGTTGACTCGCTGTTTTGGTAGGAAACGGATCCAGGGCGAGAGAGACAGACCTTTCCTTCAAAATAAAAGCACCAAGCTAATAAAATGCTGTAAAACTCTTTAATTTAAGGAATATAATTTACAAGAAAGTCCCCAAGCCATTAAGTTAACATTTCGCTTTTATTGTATTGCAAGTTAATGTTTATTTTATAAGTTTTATGTTGGTGAACACTTTTATTTTGGTGAATTTGGTGATTTCGGTATCCGCTACAGACAGGAACCAGAATGCAGACTAATTCAGAGGTAACGGACACCAGGCTCTTCGCTTGTCTGAAGAGCCTGGTGATGCGAGGCTACTGCGATAGGCCTACCTGAGCCACATCCAACACACACAGGGTGAACAACAATTAATTGTAAGCTACAGTATTAGGCTATTCGTGTGTTTGTGTGTGTGTGTGTGTGTGTGAGAGAGAGAGAGAGAGCAAATGCAAAAGCACTCTCAAAGTCCATAGGAACACCCCAATAACGGATGCAGAGCTGAATTGACCCTTCGCCAACTCCTCCCACAAACGGCTATTGTCCAATCCTACGTTAGCAACTGTAACTACAGGCCTGGCAAGCTTTCCGCAGTGAGTCATTACGTTTGCTTTTGTGGACACATTTTGAGACTAGGACGAAAACCATTTGTTTGTAGAGAAGGATGTTGTTGTTGCTGCTGCTACTATGGCGGTGGCGGTGGTGGTGGCGGCGGCGGCAGCAGCAATATAGAGATGTTCAGATACGAGCGGACGTTTTTTTCGACTTGAGCAAGTGTAAATATGGGGATAACCATATGTTCACCTCCGAAATGACAGCTGTACTTTTAGGGCGTTTACCTGGGCTTTTAGGCGAGGGATCCTCCAGGCAGGGACTGCTTTCACTGACTGATACAGCGGTGGGAGAAAACAAAACAGCAGCGAAAGCTGTATGTGGTTCACAATCGCCCAAAAACTTGCAGTTTGACAACGTTTCATGACCAGTGAGATGACCTAAGTCTTGGTGGGTTGATAGACGGTAAAATTACCGGTCCTTACTGCTGCTCTGTACATTGTCCAGTCGTGTCGTTGAACAGATGTTTTATCCTCCTGCGCGAGTCACGTCACTGAAAACTATGAATGATCTTTGTGACTTCTTCTCTCTATTATCTCAGAACAGTTTATCCAGAAATTTGCTGATATTTCCTTTGAAATCGATACCAAATACTGCCAGGAGCATGGCTGGGAGTGAAAGCTTGCCCGCCGTAGCAACAGTAACCAAGGGGGCGGGGCTTACGCGAAGGGTCAATTAGGCCAATTCCCCCTTTTAATTCGGATCCAAAAAAGAGCAATAAAATTCTACCAACACCACAAAGCCCCAACTCCTACCACTACAAAGCCCTGCAGTGCCAAGAGGAGAGCAGAGACAGGAGTCCCCTCAGCCAGCTGGTCCACAGGCTCAGCTCCACCAGCACCGAGCACCAAGACCACCCTCACACAATCCGGCAAAAAGAAAAACAAAAAGGCAATTAAATCAACTATTGGACATGTACAACCAAAACCCAAAGCAAACTGCAATGCTATTTGGCCCTAAACAGAGAATACTCCATTACCTGAGTTCAGTAACTGACCCCAGACTGAGGAAAACCTTGACTATGTAGCTACAGACTCAGCGGCCACAGCCTGGCTTTAGAGAGCGGCCGCCATGCACAGACAGACCAGGGCTGGCTGCCCAGAGACCAGCGCCTCTGTCAGCTCTGTCCACACAGACAGGTGGAGACAGAGCAGCACTTCCTGCTGCACTGTGACTCATACAGTACACACACAGGACACACACACATACTGTACACTAACATCACACTAACAACACCAAACTTCACCAGACTCTCAGACATAGAAAAAATAAGTCATCTACTGGGAGAAAAAAGAGCCACTGCTGTCGAAGCAGCAAAATATGTTTGTGCCTGTCACACAAATAAAACATGAGCTCCTCGAGCAGCTGCTCTTGACCTGATTATTCCTGCTAAATGATACTATACTAATTGTTTGATTACCTCTGTACACACACACATGCACCTCACTTTATATATATATATATATATATATATATATATATATATATATATATTATATATTTTTTTTTTTTTACTTATTTATTCTATATTATTACTAATTAATTAATCATGTATGTATTTGTTGTATTTGTATTGCTGCCCCAATGCTTTGGCAATATTGTATATCACAGTCATGCCAATAAAGCTTATTGAAATTGAGAGAGAGAGAGAGAGAGAGAGCGAGCGAGCGAGCGAGAGACACCTCATGGGACACAACACCCACAGAGAAATTTAATCTTCAGTTCTGCAAAGAAATCTTCAAGGTCCATAGAAACTGTCCAAATCATGCATGTAGAGCAGAGCTGGGACACTTCCTTCTCTCTCTACACATGATTAAAAGGTCAGTTAAGTTTCAGGTGCACTTAGCACAAGCTGACAAGCTGATCCTGACTCCTATAAACATAGAGCCTTCCTCTGTAACAGCCTCTGCCCAGAGACAGACCCCCTGAGTAACACCAGAGAAACCCGCCACCTCAGAATCGAAGACCTCCAAAATCTCTCCAAAACTCACCTAATATCAATCGACAAAGTACGGTGGCCCTGAAGTGCAAAACACAACGGCAAATCAGACAACAACGGCAAAAGAGAAAACACAACACAAAAAGAGAAAACACAACGCAAAAAGAGAAAACACAACGCAAAAAGAGAAAACACAACGGCAAAAGAGAAAAAACACAACACAAAAAGAGAAAACACAACGCAAAAAGAGAAAACACAACGCAAAAAGAGAAAACACAACGGCAAAAGAGAAAAAACACAACACAAAAAGAGAAAACACAACACAAAAAGAGAAAACACAACGGCAAAAGAGAAAACACAACACAAAAAGAGAAAACACAACGCAAAAAGAGAAAACACAACACAAAAAGTGAAAACACAACGGCAAATCAGAAAACACAACAACAAAACAGAAAACACAATGGCAAATCAGAAAACACAAAAGCAAAACATTTTGGGCAATACATAGCGGCCTCTGTGCTAGTCCCGCTTGCGATACTTTTTTTCCTACTATGGCCACGCCAAGACCCGCCTTACTCTGCCTCTGATTGGCTGCCTCTGCAAGGCTAAGCCTATCCCTGCATCTTACCCTAACCTTAACCACTCCCTTCACACGCCTAAACCAACCGTCTTTGCCTAAACCAGCCCGAGGGTACCTACCTTTTCCGGTTTGGTTAATGTCGTTGTGTTTTCTCTTTCTGTGTTGTGTTTTCTCTTTTGCTTTTGTGTTTTCTGATTTGCCGTTGTTTAGTAATTTGTCGTTGTGTTTTCTGATTTGCCGTTGTGTTTTCTCTTTTTGTGTTGTGTTTTCTCTTTTGCCGTTGTGTTTTCTCTTTTTGTGTTGTGTTTTCTCTTTTTGTGTTGTGTTTTCTCTTTTGCCGTTGTGTTTTCTCTTTTTGTGTAGTGTTTTCTCTTTTTGTGTTGTGTTTTCTCTTTTGCCGTTGTGTTTTCTCTTTTTGTGTTGTGTTTTCTCTTTTGCCGTTGTTGTCTGATTTGCCGTTGTGTTTTGCACTTCAGGGCCACCACAACAAAGAGAACAAAATAAATTATATTAACAATTGGAAAAATGAAATTAAAACCATCAACAAATTGGAATGTTATCGCTCACTGGATAGAGAATACTCTCCAGCACAATATCTAATAAGCGTACAAAATCCCAAACAGAAACACACATTGGCAATGTACAGGCTCTCCGACCACCAACTAGAGGTGGAAAAAGGTCGGCATAAAAAAGAATGGAAGCCCAAAGAACTAAGAACATGTTAACACTGTCATGGACGTCGGAACTATTTTCTGAGAGGGGGTGCGGGATTTTTGTTGGGAGAGTTGGACGTTGTCTGAACCCCCCCCCCGCTCCCTCTCTCACTCACACACACACACACACACACACAGTGTGCCATCTCTCTTTTACGCACGCACGCACGCACGCAGCCATTGCGCATCACTGAAACAACTGAAGCTACTTGACCACACAGCCAGATGCAGCATACATTTAGACAGGACACCATCCCACGCAGCTTTAAGTGTTATAAACAATGCCACGGCGGGCAAAATGCATTAAAAGAGGCTTAGCGTTACCTTTAGAAGAGTTGTATGCGGTGAGTGTGGCCATTAAAGAACAGCATCTTTCCACTGGGTTGGACATTTCCGGGGTCCAGTCTCTCTCAAAGGCCAGCTGAAGCACCTGGACTTATCTTTTATGAAGCATTGCACATCTGTGCTCCGAAAACACCCAAAACGGATCTTTTCTGAACCGATGATGTCATATCCCGACCGCTCTACCTGTACCGAGACACACCGCGACGTAGCCTACAGCTTCAGTCTATGGACGTAACTTAACAACAGCGTCTGACTTACTCGGTCCCTCGGACATTGCA
>NW_028220440.1:0-13942 GCF_045865225.1 Trachurus japonicus | reverse complement strand
GAGAAGCAGAACGCGGCATCTAGTCAGTATATATATCTATGCTGTGCATAGAGCCCATTACTCTACAGTGGATGTTGAGCTGAGCTGCAGGCCACACCCTCTCTGCCTGAGAGCTTCAGGTCTGGGTGTGACTCCCAGCCCGAGAGGAGCTGATTGATTACACCAGGTAAAGTTGATTTAGTGATCAGAGGAGTCAGAGAAGGCACACTGAGGATGGTGAGCAGTGTGTGAGGACGTGTGGAGACGCTGGACATGGAAAAGTGATGCAGGACTAGAAGCTTTGTTTCAAACAAGGAAGAAGGAGCCGGTGAGCTTTCGCTTGTGTGGATTTTAGTATTTAGTAAATCATGCTGTTAAACTCATATTAAAATGTGTGTATTTAAAGGGACAACGAGGAGTTTTGGAAAAGCGAAGCGTTTTCACACTACATTTATGAGCCTCCGCGTGCACCGTACATTTCTTTGACCAGCGCAAGACAGACTCATGTTTTCATTCATCAAGAATTAAAGTCAGAGGTTCGAAGAGGTTCACATACCACCGTAGTTCCGACCATAAACGGCGATTCGGCTGCGTTATTCTCATGACTCGCCACGAAACCGAAAGTAAGGAAACGCTGGTCGGCTCGCCCAGCACTTCCACCATTAATTAAAATAACAAAATAACGATAGAGACAAAACGATATACAGTATTTATCGAAAATGGAGCCATCCACATCCACATTAACGTGAGACTTTTTTATAACCAAATAGAAACTCCTCGTTGTCCCTTTAAGAGTAGTAAATCATGGTATCAAATCCAGGTTAAAATGTCATTTAAAATCATGTAGGTTTTAAAATAGTTTAAAATGTAATGAATGTAATGAATGAATGAATGAATGAAGCTAAAAGTATGGATTGTGTGTGTTTATAGGAGTTTAAAGCTGCTAAGGTTAAAGGTTAAAATTATCATTGAATACTGATAAAAATGTCTTCATTTCATTTTGGGTGCTTTAAATATGGGTTTTTTTTTCAACATATTCTCAAGATTAATTTCTAGTAGTTTAAGATTAAGTTTAAAATTAATTATTTGATCTTGTGTTATGTTGATTTATTATTATTGGGGTATAGTTTCTTGATCTATTTGTGTTTGTGTTTGAGGTTTTTCACCTACTTTTGGCCATGAAAACTTTTCAAAAGAAAAGAAAGAATTGATTCCTGGTCATTGAGTGAAGTCCAGTTGAAATCTTCTGAAGCAAGCTGACCTTTCAAGTGGGGGAAACTGCAGGGTTAAACCTCACTAGAGTGAGGAGCACTTGACAGTGCATAATGGACATAATTCTGCACCTAGTCCATTAATTCTGTTCTTTTCTACCTTAGGGGTATAATAATGTCTAAACACAATGACAAGTATGTTACATATGTTTAGTATTTTGTATATATGTTATTGCAAATGTTTGAGTGAAATCCATAATTTCAGAACTTTCAGAATTTTCAAAACTTTTTTCACATTTTTTCGTCATCGTTCATCATCATTTAAAAATGTCCTGTGTCCTCTGATCACTGTCAGAGAATCTGAGATTTTTGATACAAAACTGCTTTGGGGTTCAGATCAGTTTTAATTACCTGACCAGCTGCTGATGAAAATTTACATTTTACGTTTAAGTTTTCAGAAGAACTGATGATTAGCAGCTGTCTCAGTTGTCAGTGCCTCCCTCAAGTGTGGTATCCAACGTTAAGCACTGATAAAAGACTGAACGTTAATATGACACTGCTTATATTTCCAACATCTCCCCTGAAAAGTAACAGTTTACTTTATAAAAACAGACAACAATCTCTGTTCATTTTTCCTCAGCATCCTAGAGTATATATCATCGGTGCTGCAGTGGAAGTAATGCAACCCACTGTCCCTGGTTTATTTAATAAAACACACTTTGGGAGAACAAGAGGACTGAACACACATTTACTTCATTTTTTATGTGTGATTGATGATGGCTACAAAAAAAATGGGGCATCTGGGCCCTTTGGCTACTGTTACGCAATCCCTTTCATTTTATTATCTTTTTTTTTCATTTTGGTTCTTCTGAAACTCTTAAAACAAACTCTAATTCTGACACTGACTGTGGGATTTTAGTTATCAGTTTGTGCTGCTAATGAGCTGAATACCTTTTGACTTCATATTACGAATTTGAGGGTTGACCAGTCTAAAATCATATATTTGAGCACAATATTTGAGATAAAGGCTTAAAAGATCATTTAATCTTTGTCCGAAGGAAATCTAGTTTTGACTCGTTAATAGGTATAAATACTCTCTTGTTCTTGGAATATTTAAGAACACATACAGGGCTGTTATATCACATCTTTTTATTGAATGGATATGAATAATCCAATTTAAATCCTTTGCCTAAGAATATATCATCACTTAGCCTACTGTAAAAGGGACGATGGGGAGACATAACTGTCCAAAAAATGATTTGTCTCAAAATTAGCAGTGTGTTATAAAGTTATTCTCATTGAATGTAAATGGAAATCAATATACATTTAAGGTTGAGCTTGCAGGTAGACAGTGTGTTTCCCCTGTTGTAAATCATAATTTATCTGAGTATGATGGAGGGAATAGCCAGGTATAAACCAGTTTGTTACCTACTAACAACGTTGTTTGTTTTAACTGAAGTGGCTGCAGTTTCATGCACATAGTTTTTTTCTGCTCGTACTTAATCTGTCCGTTAAATCTGTCCTCTGGGATTCGAGCCCTGGACCTTCTGGTCACAATCTGGCCTCACATTTTTTTTAATGTTCTGTCTTTGCTTCTCACTTTGTCATTCCATTTTAACTCATTGAGTGCCGCGCTCCTTTCCAAAGTTTTAGTCAAGTGTACCAGCAATTTAGACCATTTTTGACAATTTCTGTAGAGCCACAGTGTATTCTATATTATTGCCACCAACACGTACTGTTGCTCATTTGAAAGGTGAAACTTTATGCTTCAAATGGCCACAAACCGTTTGTTTCTACAAGCCTCTGTTCCTGAGAAAAGTCAAGCTAAACATGGCTGGGTTTCACCAAAATCCCTGCTTTTTTTCTAGAAAAGGAGATACAGCGTCTTTTATGAAAGGTCTGTTTGTGTCTGTCGCTCTTCTGACACTCGCATTTCTGGATCAAAGTGCTCGTGTAAGATAAATATATTAGGGCCGGGACTTTAACGCATTAATTACGATTATTACACGGCTCTATTGAATCCTGCTCTCTGATTGGTCCAGCGCTGCGTTCTGCGGTCTGTTATTTCTGTATAACGGACCGTCGTCATGTATAACAGACCGTTGCTAGGGACGCCGCTCTGATCAGCGCAGTACAGAAAAGAGAAACTATGCAGGATATTTACTTTATGTTTCATTTTTACCGTCATTAAACAGCGTCGGACTAATAGTGATGTTAGAGATAAATGACTTGTAACCTGTTACAAGGAGAGTGGAGGCTCCTTCCACACCGCTGCTGGAAACCAAACCTGCTGATCAGAGCCTCTGACCCGGTGTCACAGCTCTCCTCTCGTCTCGGTGCAGCTGGCACCGCGGCTCCGCGACACAAACGCACCCCGTAAACAGTAAAGTTAATCTCTTGTTTATGACAGATACGACTACTGTACACACAATACACACATTTTAACACGTGTTTGGTAATCCATCGATCCACTGATTGATTATCAAAGGCTTCAAATGCACGAACGGGAGGAGGCTTGGCAAAACAGCGGAAGTGACCGGTCTTGCAGATTCGCTAAATGCAATTTTAAATTGATGAAAGTCGTATTTTGGTCAACATTATGTTTCAAATTAATTATTTCACTCGTAAACCGTGTAATAAGCGGGATAATGTACAGTTGGTCGGTTGTTATGGAGAAATGCCAGGTTCAGGTTGTGCCATACAACCTGTCGGGGTTTATTTCTCCATAACAACCTCCGAACTATACATTATCCCTTACTTAATTAACTACACAAAAATTAACGCATTTTAATCGCACTTATTTAAATTTTTTTTTTTTTCAAATTTTTTATTTATTTATTTTCTCACGTGTGTCTACGTGCGGTGCGCCCGAGAGAGGCGGCAGTTTGAGAGGCTGACTGGCAGAGATGAGAGCTGGTGAAACGCTAGCATATTTAAAACACCATCTCTGCCTGCACATAGATACACAGACACAGGTGCACGCTAAATGCGCTATATAGCGCTAATTGCTCAGCTGCAGCGCTATATCTATGACCTGTCACTGTCACAGGTGCAGCTCATCTCATTATGATAGGACTTCACCCTCAGAGCTGTCTGTCTTCAGACTGTCCTGACCTGTCCCTGAACATCACACAGGGACAACATGGAGCTGCTGTGTGATTGGTTACTGAGTTTTATTAATGTTTACATCAGGCCGAGTTCAACAAATCAGTTTATGCTACTGTGATTTAAGTAGCCTAGTTAAAGCAGAAGTAAGCGATCCGGTCGTTTTGGCTAATGCTGCGTTCCAGGCAGGCTTTTGAAACCGTAAATTACACCCACTCGTGTTTTTCCGACCTGTTTTACCTGTGAAAGTCACTATAACGGCCACTCGTAACTTCCGACCCGTGAACTCGTAGCAGATCAAACTGGTACGACTTCACAGGTCGGAAAAACACGAGTTACGAGTTTCCTTGAACGCACCATAACAGTCCTTGTCCCTACGTCACCACATTCACGGCGTCCCTTGGCTGCACACACAGCCCTGCATGCCGTTCTCTCTCCTCATTGGATAAAAACTGTAGGATACGAGAAAAGTTTTCTCCTCGGCTCAGAGCAGAGCAGAGGGACTGACAGACCCGTGTTTCGGTCCAAACACTCTATGTAAGTGATTGCTGTCGGAAGATAGAACTATTTAAGACTTATATTAACACAAATATATCACTTACTTCTGCTTTAAATACTACAGTAATCATCATAGTGTATTGGAAGGAAAGACCATTTAATCTGTATGTATCAAATATCGATGAATGAATTAATCGATAATTTGCATCCCTAGTCTGTTGGTCTTGGTTAAGTACCACCTTGAATGCTTAAGCTTATGTATTCAGTCATTCAATGGTATACTAAAATCCATGTGGAAAAAAAATGCTTCTCACTGTTCTCAGGTCAAATATTTATATGCGATTAAATGCGATTAATTGCGATTAATTAATTACAAAGCCTCTGATTAATTTGATTAATTTTTTTAATCGAGTCCCAGCCCTAAAATATATACAACAATTGTTGTTCTATTCACAAAACCACCATCAGGGGCGGGGCGGGGGGGGCGCCACTAAACAACAATAACACAGACGCACCGTGCCGTGTCACAGCCTCTCGCCGCGGAATGTGATGGTCTCTTGGCCACAGCAGGTCCGGAACACCGGTCCCACCGGTGGTCGCGGTCCTTTTGTGGTACGGGTCGGTGCCGGCGGCCTGCTTTGGCCCAGAGACCATCAGATTTTACTGCGGGAGGACCTT
Source organism: Trachurus japonicus (assembly GCF_045865225.1). Taxonomy (NCBI): domain Eukaryota; kingdom Metazoa; phylum Chordata; class Actinopteri; order Carangiformes; family Carangidae; genus Trachurus; species Trachurus japonicus. The sequence goes on along the minus strand of NW_028220440.1, from coordinate 8,471 downwards.
GGGGAGGACACGGTGTTGCTGGAGATGAAGACCGGCCGGGACTGTCGGCTGAGAGCTTCCTGTTTCTGCTCCGAGCTGCTGGAGCCTCGCGGGTGAGAGCAGAGCGGCTGCTGCATCCACATGCAGAACTCCGTTTGCAAAAGCAGAGTTATGATGAAAACTTCCTTTACACATAAGGTGTGTTAAAGTGTCTAGTTTCATCATTTTAAAAAAAAAAAGCAAAAAACGTGAAATCTCGTTTTTGGCACTCAACGCATTGGGAACGAAAAACGAGAAATTACGTGGTTGGCACTCAATGAGTTCATGGAAAAACAAATGTAATATTTTTGCCACTCATATCATCAAATGCAAACTTACACACATCTCCCATTATAATCACAATTATAAATCTAAATGCAAAGGCATTCACTGAAGTCAAAGTAAACACAATCAACAAGTCATGTGTCATTATGAAAATAAAAGTGTAATAGTCAATTCCAGTATGATGGAAGTCAGTCTGTGGGATATTATACGTTAATTTACGCAAACTGAACAGGTATGGCAGGAAAATGGATTTATCATAATCCTTCAAAAGCCCACACATTGCTTAAGTCTAATATAGAGAAAATCTCTCAGATCATTATGTCTCCATTTCATGTCTGTCAAGGCCACCGGGCCCAGAGCAGAGCAGACTCATTCAGCTTGGTCTGATTAGTTGATGCAATATTTGTGTCTGTTTCAATGAATAGACATTAATAGATTTCCTTTGGTAAATACAGAAAGTAAACTAAGTATAATTTCTGCTTGCATCTTGGTGCTGTTGATGCATGTATTCCTTACTAACAATGAGCAGTGGTGGGGATTTGAGAAACTACTATTAAACGGTTTATAATATCTCTTCTCTCACCTTGTTCAGTGCTATATCTTCTGTCGGATTTTAACAGCATAACACCTCAAAATCCTTCCAAGGTTATATTCTAATCTCCATGTCTGCATATAATTGTTTGGCGTTTCTTTGCTGATAAAACGTGGCTGCATGTTCCTGTGAAAACTGGTGATTTAAGAAGCCTCAATAATTATAAAATATTACATTGCAGGATTAATCTCCCAAACATTACCCCACCAAATGTAACTTGTCAAAGTCATGGAAGCCGAACATAACAAATGCATTAGTACAAAGTTGTTAAATCTAGTTTCAGCCAGATTATTCATTTGTAGTTATTATCCCAAGACATACAGTAAGAGCTTTCTCAAGATAAGTAAGAGATCCCATACACTAAAGTGTAATGCTTCAACAAAGAGGAGGAGGAGGGATTTGTTTACAGCTGGGAATAAACAAAAAGCACCCTTCTCCTTTCCATGATACATTTATTTATTTTTTGCTTTTTGTTGGCTCATTTGGATGTTTGCCCCTCACTGTGCAGAGTGATGTATGAGCAGAGTCTGGCACTTCAAGGCTGTTTTCATAGTGATCTGCTGGACGAGGAAAGTTTATTTGTTTTCACTTTAAATATGAGTTTAAGATGTTCATGTAGCATGAGTTCAATTATGTGACATCACAATAAGCTTGGTAGCGGCCATTGTCCATAGCAGTTAAAGCTGTCCTGTTTGTCGCGCCGAGTTTTCACGAGTTGCTGCACGAGTTTACCCGAGTAAGGAAAACAAATTTGATTGGTCGTTATCGAGCGGGTGGGATATTCAAAGCCTGCACTGTTAGATTTTTCGCTGTGAATTTACAATAAATTATTGGATAAATTTTGCATGACTTTCACAATAAGGTTACTGTGAAATATGTTCACAGCAATTTACTGTAATTTCATATCTGTGATATTACAATGCATTGTTGTAAAAGCACAACTGTATAATGTAACTTTACAGCTTCAATGACAAAGCAATTACTGTGATATTACAGTACATTACTGAGGAATTACAACCTTTTGCTGTACATCATTACAACAAGGCCCTGTACTTTTACAGTGTGTACTGTAAATGTAATGCACAAGTTCATAGTAATTTATTGTGAATTTACAATGTATACTGTGGAAGTCATATAAGTAATACAGACAAAGTTTCAATTTACTGTTAGCCCAATAGCATATTTATTTACAAATAAAACATACATACATACAGTAAATGCCAAGATATTCAAGAATTCAAGAAATTCAACAGTTATAAACTTTCCAAAGCCATCTTAAAGGGATAGTTTACCCAAAATTGAAATTTCACTCATTATCTCCTCCCCCTCGTGTGGACTAAGGGCTGGGAGAAGTTTCAGAGTCCTTCGTGGCTTCTCTGAGTTACAGGGGGTCTCGGCGTAGCAGTGCATGTCCATATGACGGTTGCAAATGGATACCACTTTTCTTCGTAACAAAAAGACATACCAAAAAACATCCAAATACCTCCATGCTGCTCGTATGTAATGTCCGTCTTGTATTGAAGCCCCGAAATGCGAAATTGTCCCCCAAAAAATTAAATAAGTCTATTCTTCAAGCTTGTTTGTAGCGGAAGCTTCTCGAAGCTCTTCTTCCTGGTCCGTCAAATTTGGGCGAACCAGGATCTGTCCTCTTCCCAGTTCGTCCAAATTTGACGAACCGGGAAGAGGAGCTTCTAAAAGCTTCCGCTGCAAAACAAGCTTGAAGAATAGACTTGTTTAAGTTTTTTCAGGACAATTTCGCATTTTGGGGCTTCAATACAAAATGGACATTACATACCAGCAGCATGGAGGTATTTGGATGTTTTTTGGTGTGTCTTTTTGTTACGAAGACAGTTGGTATCCATTTGCAACCGTCATATGGATATGCACTGCTACGCCGAGACCCCCTGTAACTCAGAGAAGCCACGGAGGACTCTGAAACTTCTTCCAGCCCTTAGTCCACATGAGGGTGAGTAGATAATGAGTGAAATTTCAATTTTGGGTGAACTATCCCTTTAAAATACAGAGAAATTGTACAGAAACGTGGAATTCACTACCTAGCTGTGTCACAATAACAGTAAGAGGATAGGAATGAGGCCTACATGGCAAGATACGAGAAGGGAGAGAGCAATGAAGGGATGTCAGAAAGGGGTAGTTTCCTCAAAAGGGTGCTCACATAAGGGTTCATTGTTGTCCACTTCTTGGTCTTTGGTCCACTTCTTCCTCGATGTCCAAGAAGCACCTGTTAACTAGAGTGCCTATAGAGAGAGAGTGGCGCCACCTCCGTTCACTGTAATGGTTCAGTTTTTTCACAGCAATGGCGGCGCATGGAGCCCCTCAAAAGTTCCCGGAAGTTAGCATAAGCTAACCGCCGCTCAATGTATTCCAATGGAGCAGCTGGTCGGAGCAGCACTTGTTCAAGGTAAAATGTTTAAACAATGGCATTTTCATATCAGTAGTGCATCTGAATTAAATCGACATGAGTAATTAAGTATGTTGGCGGATTATCCCCGTCTAGATTTGAATATTTAGAGAATATTAACAGATAAAAGTTTAGGCTAGCACTCTGGCTAACGATAGCAACACATGCAACAGGCTGCTAAATGTAATTCTGTTCTCTAAATATAACTTAATCCAACGCTGTCAATTGTCAGAGTAGCGAGGTTAATGTATAGGGAGTGTGACTGCAGTTAAACATAAAATTAATTTCATTGAGGCTGCGGAAAGATGGGTGAAGTTTATGATATGAGGACATTCTGGACTGCTGTCTCAAACATGGGAAAATGTTCTGATTTGCTAATTTATTTTTTTAAACCACTGACTGATTAAAATACACATCTCGCCATGGCATGTTCTCAAGTAATCATACTAAACATTATATAAACTATTGGTCATATTATTTGATACACCTGTGCAACATCATGCAGTGCAGTATAGCCTACCAGCTGTGCCATAAATTCTGCTTTCATAAATTTTATACATGTTCAGTTTTTGTTGACATCAGAAAAGTAGTGTTCATTGTACTTTATGTTATTTGTTGAGATCATTGTGTGTTGGACTGAATTATCTCAACAATTGTTGCTCATATTTTGCCTTCAAGTATTTTAATGGAGAGGAACACTGTTGAATGTAATGCACCCCAGCACAGCAGCATCTACTATAGTCTCGCTCGCCAGAGAGTGATCACCTTTTTGACTATGTCAGCTATAACTAGAAATATATATATATATTTTATAAATGAAGAATGTATGGGCCAGAGCAAAATAGTTAATCAATAATCATAGACATTGATGCTGTAGCTACATCAGGAGAACTGAAGAGGACCAAAGATCTTATAGGAGTGATGATGACAAGGATGTAACATGTCTCTTATGTGTTAACTGTTTCACCAGATGTGGGACAACAGCCATGAAGAAGAAATGCCTGCCTGGTGTTGCTGGATGTGTCACCTATGTTTTATTCGACCCCAAAGGATTTCCACATGGCCTGCTTAGCCACCATGTTGGTGGTGACATTTATTACATGTAGCCCAATGGATTCTGCCCTCTGTTGTTGTTGCTACTGTTTTAGGAGCTGTGATTCTGTGATTCTTCTTGCATTGTTTTTCCTGTTCTGCTCTGTTAATTAAAAAAATATTAAACTTCCCAGTGGCGTGGTATTTGAAAGTGTGTGAAAGAGCAAATTGTTTGAATATGATTACCTCACATATTTTTTTGTTGTTGAAATCTAGGTGTTTAAATTGCTCCTTCTGACTTTAGCCAGCCATGCTTTTCTCCTGTCCCTGTGTTTGGGGAAGCCATACATGTGCAGGCCTTTCTCCAAGCGACTGGAGCATCCCCGTGCAGCACAGCATACCATGGTGAAGACAACACAGCGGAAAGGACGCAAACAGCTTGACATGCTGATCTGTTTGACTTCTGTAGATCTGTTTTTAAGGAATTTGTTGTGATATTAAGTGCACTGGGCAAAACATGACTCTGTGTTTTATTATGCATCAATGCGTACAGTAAGTTTGGGATAAGTATACAGTTAACAAATACTGATAAAATTCCATATATTTGCAATGAATTAAAATTAAACTTTAATTTATTTGCCATGGATTTTCTATTAGAGTTATCATAATGCTGTTGTGTAGTCAATTGTCAAATCATAGTCACTTGTTACTCTGCCTCAACCAAGTCTGAAAGTAAAAAAAAAGAGGAAATATTACAGTTTTATTGCTATCAACAATTGTAAGGGTTTAGTAAAGTTAACAGAGTTCAAAGCAACACAAACATAGTCTAATAAGAAGAATAGTTAACAAATAGTGATAGAATTACGTGTATTTACAATGAATTAAAATCAAATTTTAGCATTTGCATGGATTTCCTATTTGAACATGGTTGTCATTATGCAGCAGTTGTGAGTCCAGACTTGTGAGTGACCTGTCAGTTTGCCTTAGAGATGCGCGGATAGGCAATTATTTCATCCGCAACCGCATCACAAAAGTCGTCATCCACCCGCCATCCACCCGAACCAACGTTTTTTCAAAACCACACCCGCCCGCCATCCGCCCGTTGTTGTAGGCCAACATCTAATATGGATGAGGGGGGTCAGGCCATCTGAGTTTCACTTCTGCCGCGCGCTGCTGTCATGCAGTGTGCGCCCCTCTCTCTCTCTCTCTCTCTCTCTCTGTCTCTCTCTACCAATAACGGGAACAGAGCGCTATGCGGAGATGAACGGAACGAGCCAAAAGCTGAAAATCTATTCCTGACGTCCGCGGTCGATATAAAGTGGATAGGTTTCATTCATCCATGTTTTGACAGACAAGTGATAATGAGTTGTGCCGCACCGACAGCCATGTGGCTCAGCCAGCCAGGTGACGCACACAGCACAACAACATGTGCAGGCTGCTGCAGCTGCAGCAGCACGTCAAAGGGACACCGCCGAAAATAAAATAAATAGACTACACATAGTTTTTGAATTGTTTTTGCGCATGTTTTCATCCATAAAATGACCAAAAATGAACACTAGCGGATTTCTTGATCACTATAACGAATTATTTAAACAGCATTTGTATAGAAATGATTCCGTCCCAAGCCTTTTGATCCATAAGCGGTTGATTAGGCTACTATATCCGTGATCACTATAAGCTGTTTCCACTGTATTGTCATTTCCATGAAGAAAGTGTTGACTGTTGTTGCCAATGCCCTCAGATCAGTAGTGCGTTCCTCACAAAATGAATAAGGTGTTGCCATCTCTCATGCACAGACACCAGTGGGCAATTACTGCAGTGCCTGATGAAAATTTGACTGTTTCAAAGAGTGCTGCTCATTTTTCGTATGTGGGTAACAATATTTAACTATGTATATATTTTTCCTAATTGGTTCAACCGCCACCCGCCCGAATCTAATTAAAATATATTTTTTCGTCATGTCACCCGCCCGACCCGCGGTTTATCCGCGGACTCCGCGGTTGTGTCCGCAAACCGCGCATCTCTAGTTTGCCTCATTCAAGTCTGAAAGTTTGATAAAAACAGAGAAAATGCTACGATTTTATTGCTGTCGATGACTGTACGGGGTAAGTAAACTTAACACAGGTAAAAGTAATTAACACAAGCATATAAATACCGCAAAACAAAGCATTTATTGACCGTTATTTAGAAATTATCGGGGTTTTCCTATTGCTTTCAATTGCCCGCCAAGCACTTCCGGGAACTTTCTGAGGCTACATGGACCACGTGATCAGCCAGCATTTTGAACTTCCGTTGTCGCCACTCTCTCTCTATAGGCACTCTACTGTTAACAAGCAAACATAGTTTCAGTTTTAAATAGACTTATGTATTGCAGGCAGCATTTGTCAAGGCATTTTCCCATATCACACCCTAATAGACTTATAATCCAAACTTGTTGGATCTCCTTTGATCATTTGGAAAAACTAACCACATATTGGGATCTAAACGGTTACTTGCATGAAAAACATCAAGATTGCTGATCACTGAATTAGAAACCTATACTATAATATGAATTACAAGATCAAATCTGATCTTTATACAATACCTTTAGTGATTGTCCAGCGACAGGATACTCAAGGTTGAAGATGCAATAGCTGCTGAAGAAAGCAGGGTGGGCCCATCACATGTCCCTCGATGGATATCAGCCATCCAGAGGGCTTCATCATGTCACCTGAAATGAACCGATAAAACATCATGTGTTATGAGCACTTTGAGATCTGTTTCAAATATAAAGTGCTCCACAAATGTTCATTGTGGCCATGTAAATTCCTAGAATCAAAACAAAATACTGAGTTAGAAATGTCAATAAAAGATCCAAGAAACATTACCTTGAATGATCAAGCAGGCGGTGGTGGGGAGTTCTGCAGTATCGACGTCCACAGCAGTGGCACAGGGCTGTAACATAGTAACACACGATAGCAGAGATTTAATGTAGAATAAATATTGTTCATTGGTCAGAGGTCAATCATACAAGGTAATAAATTGCGTTAATCACTCATTTTGCATTTTAAATATTTGAATAAAAAATCTTACACTTCATCTTCAAGCATCAAATTCTCCTTTGGCTCTTTGAAGTACGACATTAGGAGCAGCAGGATGCAGGCAGACTTGTCAGGGTCTGGATCACAGCAGGCCAGAACATTGCGGATCTGGGTGACATCGATGTCCGTCAGTAGGGCTGTGGTGGTAGAAAATTGACATGACCAAGTATAGAGGGGAAAATAAAAAACGTAAAATTAATTTCACACATATCAGAAAATTATTATGAAGTTGTTTTTAAATGTTATAGCTGTTCTTTAAGGTATATGTGATCAATACGGCCGAGGGGTCCCACTTTCATTAAAAAAAGCCCAAACCCAACCCAAATATCTGACCAAATGTTGAGTCATCATCCTTTATAATCTTATCATATGAACACTTTGGTTCAGTAAAAGCATAATGTACAGTACATTATTTACGTATTCAAATTAAAATAGTAAGAGGCTGCATTTGTCTGATCCAGGCTGTAACGTTAGTAAATAGCAAAGCTAACGTGAAAAGACAGCTATCACTATTAGCAAATGCAGTGAGAGAACGTTCGACAATTTCGGGCACTTGCTAAAAAAATATAAACTGTGTCATGCGATAAACGTTCATTTGAAAGTCAATATTATTATCATATTTAAAATGACATGGGTGTAATGCATGCAGCTCACCTTCTCCATTCAGTCCAGAAGAGAAAGGGAAAATGGCATCTTCAGGTTCAGTTGGTTCAGTGCCGTTATGTCATGTGACCAGGGAATATTTGAAAATACAATATTTCACTGTAATAATACGGTTGAATGCTGTAAAATCCTTGCATTTTTTACTGTGTTGCTGTGATATTACAGACATTGTTGTGATATAACAGGAGGTTTTTGATTGCAGTATTTAACTGTAAAATAACAGTTAAATGCTGTAAAATCAAAGGATACTGTATTTTTTACAGGTATTCATTGGGATATTACAGGGGAACTTAATTACAACAAGTTACTGTAAAATAATACTGTTAATTATTGTGAAATCCTGGTAATTTCTAACAGTGTGGGGCGAGACCGAGCTCGGTGT